>NC_069503.1:878166947-878191947 GCF_027579735.1 Bombina bombina | reverse complement strand
ACTGTACTCTAAAGTACACTAACACCCATAAACTACCTATGTACCCCTAAACCGAGGCCCCCCCACATCGCCGCCACTCGATTACATTTTTTTAACCCCTAATCTGCCGACCGCCACCTACGTTATACTTATGTACCCCTAATCTGCTGCCCCTAACACCGCCGACCCCTGTATTATATTTATTAACCCCTAATCTGCCCCACAACGTCGCCGCCAGCTACCTACAATAATTAACCCCTAATCTGCCGACAGCAAAGCGCCGCCACCTACATTATAGCTATGTACCCCTAATCTGCTGCCCCTAACACCGCCAACCCCTATATTATATTTATTAACCCCTAATCTGCTCCCCACAACGTCGCCTCCACCTGCCTACACTTATTAACCCCTAATCTGCCGACCGGACCTGAGCGCTACTATAATAAAGTTATTAACCCCTAATCCGCCTCACTAACCCTATAATAAATAGTATTAACCCCTAATCTGCCCTCCCTAACATCGCCGACACCTAACTTCAATTATTAACCCCTAATCTGCCGACCGGAGCTCACCGCTATTCTAATAAATGTATTAACCCCTAAAGCTAAGTCTAACCCTAACACTAACACCCCCCTAAATTAAATATAATTTTATAATTTTAATCTAACGAAATTAATTAACTCTTATTAAATAAATTATTCCTATTTAAAGCTAAATACTTACCTGTAAAATAAATCCTAATATAGCTACAATATAAATTATAATTACATTGTAGCTATTTTAGGATTAATATTTATTTTACAGGTAACTTTGTATTTATTTTAACCAGGTACAATAGCTATTAAATAGTTAAGAACTATTTAATAGTTACCTAGTTAAAATAATTACAACATTACCTGTAAAATAAATCCTAATCTAAGTTACAATTAAACCTAACACTATACTATCATTAAATTAATTAAATAAAATACCTACAATTACCTACAATTAAACCTAACACTACACTATCAATAAATTAATTAAATACAATATCTACAAATAACTACAATGAAATAAACTAACTAAAGTACAAAAAAATAAAAAAGAACTAAGTTACAAAAAATAAAAAAATATCTACAAACATAAGAAAAATATTACAACAATTTTAAACTAATTACATCTACTCTAAGCCCCCTAATAAAATAACAAAGACCCCCAAAATAAAAAATGCCCTACCCTATTCTAAATTAATAAAGTTCAAAGCTCTTTTACCTTACCAGCCCTGAACAGGGCCCTTTGCGGGGCATGCCCCAAGAAGTTCAGCAATTTTGCCTGTAAAAAAAACCATACAATACCCCCCCCCCAATATTACAACCCACCACCCACATACCCCTAATCTAACCCAAACCCCCCTTAAATAAACCTAACACTAAGCCCCTGAAGATCATCCTACCTTGTCTTCACCTCACCAGGTATCACCGATCCGTCCTGGCTCCAAAATCTTCATCCAACCCAAGCGGGGGCTGGCGATCCATCATCCGGTGGCAGAAGAGGTCCAGAAGAGGCTCCAAAGTCTTCATCCTATCCGGGAAGAAGAGGCGATCCGGACCGGCAACCATCTTGATCCAAGCGGCATCTTCTATCTTCATCCAATGACGACCGGCTCCATCCTGAAGACCTCCACCACGGACCCATCTTCCGGCGACGTCCAACTGAAGAATGACGGTTCCTTTAAGGGACGTCATCCAAGATGGCGTCCCTCGAATTCCGATTGGCTGATAGGATTCTATCAGCCAATCGGAATTAAGGTAGAAATATTCTGATTGGCTGATGGAATCAGCCAATCAGAATCAAGTTCAATCTGATTGGCTGATCCAATCAGCCAATCAGATTGAGCTCGCATTCTATTGGCTGTTCCGATCAGCCAATAGAATGCGAGCTCAATCTGATTGGCTGATTGGATCAGCCGATCGGATTGAACTTGATTCTGATTGGCTGATTCCATCAGCCAATCAGAATATTCCTACCTTAATTCCGATTGGCTGATAGAATCCTATCAGCCAATCGGAATTCGAGGGACGCCATCTTGGATGACGTCCCTTAAAGGAACCGTCATTCTTCAGTTGGACGTTGCCGGAAGAAGATGGGTCCACGGTGGAGGTCTTCAGGATGGAGCCGGTCGTCATCGGATGAAGATAGAAGATGCCGCTTGGATCAAGATGGTTGCCGGTCCGGATCGCCTCTTCTTCCCGGATAGGATGAAGACTTTGGAGCCTCTTCTGGACCTCTTCAGCCAACGGATGATGGATCGCCAGCCCCCGCTTGGGTTGGATGAAGATTTTGGAGCCAGGACGGATCGGTGATACCTGGTGAGGTGAAGACTTGGTAGGATGATCTTCAGGGGCTTAGTGTTAGGTTTATTTATGGGGGGTTTGGGTTAGATTAGGGGTATGTGGGTGGTGGGTTGTAATGTTGGGGGGGGGTATTGTATTTTTTTTTTTTACAGGTAAAAGAGCTGAACTTCTTGGGGCATGCCCCGCAAAGGGCCCTGTTCAGGGCTGGTAAGGTAAAAGAGCTTTGAACTTTATTAATTTAGAATAGGGTAGGGCATTTTTTATTTTGGGGGTCTTTGTTATTTTATTAGGGGGCTTAGAGTAGGTGTAATTAGTTTAAAATTCTTGTAATATTTTTCTTATGTTTGTAGATATTTTTTTATTTTTTGTAACAGTTCTTTTTTATTTTTTGTACTTTAGTTAGTTTATTTCATTGTAGTTATTTGTAGATATTGTATTTAATTAATTTATTGATAGTGTAGTGTTAGGTTTAATTGTAGGTAATTGTAGGTATTTTATTTAATTAATTTAATGATAGTATAGTGTTAGGTTTAATTGTAACTTAGGTTAGGATTTATTTTACAGGTAATGTTGTAATTATTTTAACTAGGTAACTATTAAATAGTTCTTAACTATTTAATAGCTATTGTACCTGGTTAAAATAAATACAAAGTTACCTGTAAAATAAATATTAATCCTAAAATAGCTACAATGTAATTATAATTTATATTGTAGCTATATTAGGATTTATTTTACAGGTAAGTATTTAGCTTTAAATAGGAATAATTTATTTAATAAGAGTTAATTAATTTCGTTAGATTAAAATTATATTTAACTTAGGGGGGTGTTAGTGTTAGGGTTAGACTTAGCTTTAGGGGTTAATACATTTATTAGAATAGCGGTGAGCTCCGGTCGGCAGATTAGGGGTTAATAATTGAAGTTAGGTGTCGGCGATGTTAGGGAGGGCAGATTAGGGGTTAATACTATTTATTATAGGGTTAGTGAGGCGGATTAGGGGTTAATAACTTTATTATAGTAGCGCTCAGGTCCGGTCGGCAGATTAGGGGTTAATAAGTGTAGGCAGGTGGAGGCGACGTTGTGGGGAGCAGATTAGGGGTTAATAAGTATAATATAGGGGTCAGCGGTGTTAGGGGCAGCAGATTAGGGGTACATAGGGATAATGTAAGTAGCGGCGGTTTACGGAGCGGCAGATTAGGGGTTAAAAAAAATATGCAGGGGTCAGCGATAGCGGGGGCGGCAGAATAGGGGTTAATAAGTGTAAGGTTAGGGGTGTTTAGACTTGGGGTACATGTTAGGGTGTTAGGTGCAGACGTAGGAAGTGTTTACGCATAGCAAACAATGGGGCTGCGTTAAGAGCTGAACGCGGCTTTTTTGCAGGTGTTAGGTTTTTTTTCAGCTCAAACAGCCCCATTGTTTCCTATGGGGGAATCGTGCACGAGCACGTTTTTGAGGCTGGCCGCGTCCGTAAGCAACTCTGGTATCGAGAGTTGAAGTTGCGTTAAAAATGCTCTACGCTCCTTTTTTGGAGCCTAACGCAGCATTTATGTGGACTCTCAATACCAGAGTTATTTTTATGGTGCGGCCAGAAAAAAGCCGGCGTTAGCTACGCGGGTCCTTACCGACAAAACTCCAAATCTAGCCGTATGTTTTTTTAAATATTTACTTTTATAAATCCTCCAATTGACCCTCCGTTCCTCCGCCCGTAGAATCGCCGCCATTGATTTCAAAAGTCACGTTTTTTGAATGTACAATCAAAACCCAGGCCAGTCGGCGACTGTAAAAAAACTAACACGCCCCACGTTTGCAAAGTGCATGCGCTACATATTAGATTGCAGACTAATAGACTGAACGCATGCGCAATTCGATCCGTGAAGAAAGAGATGCCCATTTGATGACATAGAGAGCGGGTGGATCCGTTCTGTACTCAGACCAGGAAGTAATGCCGGGGGCGGAGCTAGCAACTATAAAGCTTTGTAATTAAAATCTAAATTAATAAACATACCTTTCACATAATAAAAAAAAAAAAAACACATAGTGATTTAGGTGCTACAGACTTGAGGAATGCGCCGGTAATTCCAAATTACATTAAATTTACAATCACTTTAAGGGGGGTCAAAAAGGGGGACTGCTTTATAAGAATACATACATCTCAAAAATCGATGATGTTACAGACATGAAAATTGGTATTTAGATTACGAGAAACACAGAGAATTAACGAAAACTCAAGAAGTTCATGTCAGCGAGTGTGCAATCCGAATGGGCACACACGTGAGGGCACGTCGTTGTGAGTGGTCTGGTTTTTTGCTATGTTTTACAGATATCAAAATCCATGCGAGCGAAGACGCAGGCAACAGCTAGTATATACATATAAAAACTCTCCAATATACTTTAATTATTTATTTTGTCCCCCTTTTCCTGTTATTCCACTCTAAAAAAATTGTGAGCTTGCTGTTAGAAATGGAAGTGCAGAACACTGTTATCAGTGGCTGAACACTCTAGTGACCTATTTATAACTATCTCTAATTGGCCACAGCAGAGAAGTTAACTTCAGTTAAAACATGGCAGCGCCCATTGTTTTATAGACACTAAAACTTTACCCTTATGTTGTCAATATTTTAACAGCTAATGAAACTTTAAAAATACATCTATATTTTATTCTCAGACTAATCTTTTCTTTGAATGCATTTTATCTAGCATTTATTTAGTGTTTAATATTCCTCTAAGGGGACATCAAACTCAAAATGTAATATCCTCCATAAAATGAATAAGGGCCAGATTACAAGTGGAGTGGTGTTTAACGCTCCCGCTCATGTGCTAACTTTCTGCACGCGTTGGGTAGCACTTGTATTACAAATTGTAAGTAAAAAGTTTTTACTCAAGCTAACATATTACCCCATAGAAGTTAATGGAGCAAAAAGAGGAGGGGTATAGCACTACAATCCCACAAACTCGATTGCATATTCTCAAGTGCACTAACCCATGTAAAATATTAATATTTCACATTCCATTGTTCTTAACACTGCAGAATATGTTCTATTTATTCATAAATACATATCTCTACATATATCTGATGTTTTTTGCTAAATATATATACATACAGCAAATTATTATACATAGGTATAGATATATACAGACATATATGAATATCTATTTAAAAAATACAAAAATGTGTAGAACATTGAAATGTATAATATTTACTGTAAATACACAGTATAACACTTTATTAAATATGAGTATTGCAAAAATATGATTTTTCATGTTTTAGCTACTTAAAAGACCACTAAACACAAATTGTAAACTACATGATTTTGAACCTACATATCTGGGAATAATTCTGCAACGAAAACTGCAGCTTTTTTTTTTTTTTAAATCTTTTATTTATCCTCAAGCACAGAATACATTTCAGTAACACATATTTGTCACACTTACACAAAATTCTTTGTAGACCATGCAGGTAACACAAAACCAAAAAACATGTTTTCCATTTGTATCTTATTTATAACATTAGGCAAAACCTCCTCTGCTAACTAAAAGAGACAAAAATGGTAATTAAATCCTGCACTAATCATAATTACTGTATAGTGACAACATAAAATATCATGACATTCTCAGCTTAATATTAAATTCTCCAATCATAAACTTCCATTGTCATACTATTGTGCGTTTATTTCTTATTTACCTAAAAAATAATAAAATAACAAAAACTACAAAAAACTACAAAAAAAAAGGGAAAGGTCGGAGGAAGAAAGAAAGGACAGGAAGGAAGGGGACTCCTAAATCTCCATCTCCACCAGATTTTAAATGTCCAAACATAGATAATTTATTAGTACCAGTCTACTGGGAATATGTTCCTGAGAATTAATGTACCAAAAAAATCTGATTTATGAAAGCACTTTGTTAGTGAATATTGTAAATTATATGGTTGGTCCAATATTACAAGAAGCCATTTATCAAAAAAAACATTGAATCTGATTTGAAGATAAAGGATCACTATTTAGTTGTTCAAACATAATTTGCGAATAAAATTCCTGTTTAAATAACTTAAATGAGGGAGCATTCTTATTTTTCCAGCTTCGAAAAATTAAATTACGACCTAATAAGATTAATGTATCAATCGTCTTAGAGAATTTTATGGTAATCTCCTTAGTTAGGAAGAAAACTTGAAATACATCTATTAAAAAATTCTCCTGAGAGATTTTGGACCACCAAAAAAATACCTTAAACCAAAATTGCTTAATTTTAGGGCAAAACCATAGACAGTGCAGGAGGTCAGCATCAGCCTGTTTACATTTAAAACATTCCCCTGTATTGCTGCCTGTCCACTTAGCTAACATTTTTGGTGTAATATACACCTTGTTAATTAATTTTATGTGTGATTCGTTCCAAGATGTAGAAATTTTAGCCTCTTTTACTCGCTTAATACTGGATTTGATCTTTTCTAATGTTATTTCTTGAAAATAAGGCCTCCAGACATTAGTTAAAATTTCTAAGCCTAGCTGCCCTTGTTTCGACATTAAAATATTATAAGTTAACGAAATGGTATGGATACTATTTTTATGTAGGGTGATATAATCTTTAAGTACACCGAATTCTTTGTAGTCTTGTCTAATATTGTGGGATCCATTTATAAAATGCCTAAGTTGTAAGTACGCATAAAAAATTTTATTCGATATATTATATTCGTGAAAAATGGATTCGAATGTTCTTACTTTGTGATCATTATCTAATAGTTGTGAAACATAAATTAGCCCTTTCTCTTCCCACTTTGAAAATATGTCGGATGACAGGCCAGGGGGGAATAAGTTATTACCTCTGATAGGAAGATGTGCAGATATTCGATAATCTACATCAAGGGCAACGCATAGCTTTTGCCATGCTAAGATCACATTACGTATTACTAACAGTTTTTTAATATCTTTTGGTAATTGGATGGCTGGACAATGAATTAAAGCCTTAAGGGAAAGAGGAGCGACCAACTGTCTTTCTATTAAAAGATTCGAGAAATAACTAGTTTCTGTAATCCAATCTAAAGCAAAACGTGCCAAAATACAATTAGTGTACCATTTTATATCAGGAAGAGCAAATCCTCCAAATTCTGGTGGATAATGTAATTTAGCTCGCGAGAGACAGTATCTTTTTTTGTTCCATAGGAAAGAAACGCAGTTTTTATAAAAGCGCCTTAAATCTTTGTTTGGTACAAAGAGAGGAAGATTTTGAAAAAGATATATTAATTGCGGAAGAAGAACAGATTTTATCAGCATAACTCTGGCTGAGAGCGAGATAGGGAACAGTGTCCACCTGCTCAATTTCTCCTTTGCATTAGCAAAAAAAAAAGAGAAGTTATTGTTGTACCAATAGTTAGGATTTCTGTTTAAATTGATGCCCAGATATTTTATAGTTTCTACAACCTGAAATGGGTGTTCTTTACAACTATCTATATTTTGATTTATCCATAAAATTTCAGATTTGCTAAGGTTCCGTTTATAGCCAGGGAAGGAGCTGAACTGTCTGAAGATTTCAAGTACCAGGGGGATACTAATTTTAGTATTTTGCAAAAATAGTAGCAAGTCATCCGCATAAAGCGATAGGATAATTCTTTGATCACCAATATCGATGCCCTCTAAAGTGTTTCTTAGTAAGATTGCAAGAGATTCTATAGCAATATTAAATAAAAGGGGCGACAGGGGACATCCCTGTCTTGTCCCTTTATGGATCTGAAATCTAGTGGTTGGTGTACCGTTAACTAAAATATACGAGGTAGGTGAATTGTAGATAGACTTAATCACTGATACAAATTCCCCCCTAAAACCAAATCTATCCAAGGAAGTATATAGATGGTCCCAGATTACTGAGTCAAAGGCCTTCTCGGCGTCGGCTGTTAATATCGCCTGATCTTGTTTCCTGGTTATTTTTTGATTGTTGACCCAAAAATATTCTATGATGGTAGTAACACGTCTCAAATTTCTAATAGAGGATCTCCTCGGGATAAACCCAGATTGGTCCTCGTGTATTATTTGATCTATTCCTGTCTTAAGTCTATTCGCCATTATAGACGTAAGTAGTTTATAGTCTACATTTAAGAGTGATATAGGTCTGTACGAAGCAGGGTTAAGAGGGTCTTTATCTTTCTTAAGAATTAATGTAACAGCCGACGCCGAGAAATACTCAGACATAGGTTTCCCTGATAGGAAATAGTCATTAAACAATTTGACTAAAGTAGGAAGCAAATCATTTCGAATACTCTTATAAAATTCTGCTGGCAGTTGGTCTGGGCCAGGCGCTTTGTTATTCTTAGCTTGGTCTATAGCCTCTGCCACTTCTTTGGTAGTAATGGGACTGTTTAGAGTCTCCAGAACAGCTGATGTAATTTGGGGGACCTTAACTCTACTCCAAAAGTTGTTTTTATTTTCAGTATTTATCTCAGCCGCTGCGTAAATATTTTGATAATACTTATAGAAAATTTCTTTGATATCCGATGGGTCTGTATAATTTACTTGATCATATCTGATAGTTTCGATTATATTATTTTTTTTCCTTGTCTTATTCAGTCTGGCCAGGAATTTCGCTGATCTACCAAATTGTCCCTTGTACTTTGCATTGATTCTTATGTCTTCTCGCATCGTTTTTTCTTTAAAAAAGAGATCCCGTTCTTGTTTGGCCATCTGATATTTAGTCCAAAGCGATCTAACAGGATTATTAATATATTTATTGTAGTCATTACTAAGTTGGCTAGCCAATTGTACTTCACGTGCATTAGCTTGTTTCTTCTTTTTAACCATATATGCCTTAATTACACCTTTCAGATACGCTTTCGCGGTTTCCCAATAAATCTCAGTTTTTTCAAGATATTCTTTATTGAAACCTTGATACTCTTGCCATTTTTGGGCCAGCCAATCAACAAACTTCTTATCTTGGGATAGATAACTAGGAAAATAAAAATTGTTTCCTGAATTAACAATTGGGTTATTAGTATATATATTTAAGGAAATAATAGCATGATCTGTAATAACTATATCGGCTATTTGAGCATCTATATTCATTGCTAACATTGGACTTGAAATCAGAAAAAAATCTATTCTAGATAGTGCTCTGTAGGATTTAGATTCACAGGAAAATCTTTGCGTATCTGGGTATTTAATACGCCAGATATCATGAACTTTTAGGTTTCTGCAAATCTGAGAAAATATTTTAGCCTTTGCATTGGGAAAATGAACCGTCTTTGTAGTACATCTATCTAACAATGGAGTTGGAATTAGATTAAAGTCTCCCACAAGAATCAAATTTTGCCCAATATACTGAGATAATTGCATTGTAAGTTTATTCCAGAAATCTGTATCAACCTGGTTTGGTCCATATATGTTACAAAAGATATATTTAATATTTCCTATCTCAATCTCAGCCACTAGCCATCTATCTTCTTTATCTAAAATTTGTTTCAGCACTTTATATGTCGGAATTTTATTAAACAGTATGGCCACTCCTCTTTTCCTTTTATTACATGATGATGCAATTACATGGCCAACCCATTTAGACTTTAACTTATTTACTTCTGAGATTTTAAGATGGGTTTCTTGCAGGAACGCAAGATCAGGTTTATGTTTACCTAATTGTTTGATAATCAACTTCCTCTTAATAGGGGAGGTTATACCCCCTATGTTCCATGAAACACACTTAAGGATGTCTCCTGATTTCTAACTAAAAATCAGATAGAAAGAGACACCCGAGAAGGAGCAGGGGGGAAAGAAGGGGATGGGAAGGAGGTTAGAGAAAAAAAAAAAAAAAGAAAAAGAAACACAATAAAAATAAGAAATTAAAAAGAATAGCCTGTCAGGTGACGGCATCGCGAGAGACCCCATCATCTATTTACAAGCTTTGGCCAGTTCCTTATTTATAGCTTAACTTTTAGATCATTACAGAACTGTCTTGCTTCTTGTACATTTGTCAAGGTATGTGTAGTGTCTTTGTCTTCTATCATTATTTTGGCTGGATAAACTAGCCTAGCCTTATGTCCTGCGTCAATTAGCTTAGTGCAGTAGGGAGCCATAATTTTCCTTTTCTGGGAGGTTTCACTAGAATAATCCTGGGCATCCCCTATATGTACTGGGCCATTTTTCCTGTACAATCGCAAGAGTGTCATTTTATCTTGGTAATTTTGGAATTTAATCATAACAGGCCTGTTTTGAATTGTCCCCTTAGTTGATCTCCTGTGAGGGCCTATTCTGTGTGCTCTTTCAATCAATAGAGGTGTATTTTGTTGTTGTAAATCTAGTATTTGAGGGAGAGATATAGATGCGAAGTGTAGAAGATCAATAAACTCACTAGCCTCTGGTAGTCCCACTATCTTTAAATTATTGCGACGGGACCGATCTTCAAGATCTGTTAAACGATCTTGTATACTTTTAATATCTTTAGTATGACTAGATAGTTGACTTGCTTGATCATTTATGGCATCCTCTGTTTCGGATACTCTATTTTCCACCTCATTAAGTCTATTAGAGAATTGCCTAATCTCGGCCGTGAGACCAGCCATCTGGGACTGTAACAGCTCGAATTGAGGTAGAAAAATTTCTGACAATTGATTTATTAGTGGCTGAATGTCATTTTTAAGTGCTAGTGTCTCTTTTACTGCTTCTGATATACGATTCTTCCTATCTTTTTGTTTAACTGGCATGTTTGGGGAAGTAAACTTAGAGGTCGTAATATATCTGTCCATATATCGCACTGGCTTTTCCCCTTACTGTGCACTCTACTAAATAGAGAGAGCACTACCAGGTGAAAAAAAAAAAAAAAAAAAAACCCTATTCACTAAAATAATGAGGTGTATGAGTGAAAAATTAGTTAATACAAATGTGTTATTATATTGACAAAGAAAAAAAAAAAAAAAAAAAGAGGGTGTGACAAAAAATACTTAAAATATTGTGTCTACACACACGCAGATGCGTATATATATATATATATATATATATATATATATATACACACGCATGCAAAAAAAAAAGGTGAACAGATTAATTCAGTGAAAATATTGTGAATGTGATTTAGGGGGGAAAAGACAGTATTTAAAGATACACTTTTTTTTTTTTAAATATAAGTTACTTGAGAAATTGTAAAAACTGTAATGCAGCACCTTCGCACTAAAGATAGTAATACTTCAGATATTTATATTCTAGGATAGGAACCGCTGTGCAGTACAACTGTAGAATGGCCTATAGAGTAGACTTCCTCAAAAAGAGTGAGATTGCTATATAGTTATTATCATAATTTCCATAATTATTTCAAGCAATTTATAGCCCAGTATAAATTCCCCACACAACTTAATGTTATCAGGTAAACTTGTCTTAAAATATACACACAAGTTTAACTAATTACCAGCAGAAGCAAGAAAAAAAACCAAAAACAAAAAAAACAATATAGCTGTGCTTATAAACTGGCTGATGATAGAGCAAAAACGTTTGAATTTTTACTGCCTGAGCAGCTCTTGCTTAGGTTCACTTGAAATATGCACACAGCTTAAAGTATACCCTCAGATTTAGCTAGTTGCCAGAAAAAACACACAAAGAAAAACAACAAAGCTGTACTTATAAACTGGCTGGTAGTTCTTTTGAGCCTTTACTGCCTGATTAGCACTTATTCAAGTTCACTGCGTATCAGACACGGACAGTTCATCCTTCCAGAGTTTTAGCTCTGATTATCTTAATATTATGTTGCCTTTTTTGCCCCTGTTTGTGCCGCTTATTCCGTGAGGACCTTGAGCAGATGTATATATTATTTACAGACAGTATGCTAGTTAGACTGCACAAAACAATAATACAAGGGCAGATATTATATACACATTCCACAAGTTGTATCAGTTACTCCAAGGTGGATTGAATTCACATTACCATATAGGCATTAGCAATATAGAAAACTTTCTCTTAGGTAGAAAAAGGAAAATTGCAGACAGTCATGTAACCAGTCCCCTTGCAGGGGCACAATACTTGCGCTTTTACTTTCTTGACCTGTAGGGACCTCAGCCGATATAAGCTCAGTCAGTCCCAGGCAGAGTATCAGCAAAAATCAAAATCGCCTCTGATCCTTACCGGCTACTGGAACAACTCTCACCTACAGGCTCACGGCATCAGGGGTCAGGGCAATGCAGTAGTGCAACAGTGACTCCATCCAGAGAGCGTCTCCACATCAGCTGAGCTGTACACCTGAAGCTGCCAACGCCATGCTGCGCCTGATTTATCCGTCCAGGTAGCTTAGCCTGCCACTTCTGTTAGTGAGTTGGTTTGAAAGAGTGTCGGACCCTAGGGGACAGTACCCATCCCACAACGGATCCGGTACCAGGCCGTCTAGCTGTTTCTTTTCCCACACATGGGGGACTCCAGGATTACGGTGCAGATTGTTGTTTAGGGACCAGTCGGCAGAGGGTGGAGAGATGCAAACCTCTATCGCCGTCGGTTAGTATAGCAAGTTATTCCTGAACTGGGTGGTCTCCAGCGGCAGCGCCGCTTGCGGCTCTAGCAACGGAGCCTAATCTTAGCTCTCACAGACTTCCAACTTGGGCACTCGGTGTAATTCGCCCAGCTCCCTAGGGTGCAAAAACCGCACCAGCAACGGGAGAAATACAGTAGGGGAGACAGAATGGTTCTCGAGTTGACGAAGCACCACGCCAAAACTCGGCGTGCTCTGTTCCTAGCCAGCTCCTCCCACCGGAAGTCCACTGCAGCTTAATTTTGTCACATTTTTCTATTGTTTTATGTTTATTAATTTCACTGATTTCCCTGTCCGCCAGAACAAAATAATACCTGCTAACCAATCACAAACTAATATTCAGATATAGCATGAACTCTGCTTGCACATGTGCAGTTGAGAGAGACTGAGGAAGCCTGCCCTTATCTCTTTCCTTAAAGGCTCATGAAACCCAACATTTTTCTTTCATGATACAGATAGAGAATACAATTTTAAATAGCATTCCAATTTACTTCTATTATCTGATTTGCTTCATTCTTTAGATATCTTGGTTGAAGAAATAGCAATGCACATGGGTGAGCCAATCACACAAGGCATCTATTTGCAGCCACCAATCAGCAGCTACTGAGCCTATCTATATATAATTTTTAACAAAGGATATCAAGAGAATGATGCAATTAGATTATTGAAGTAAATTGGAAAGTTGTTTAAAATTACATGCTCTTTCTAAATTATGAAAGAAAAAAATGTGGTTTTCATGTCCCTTTAAGGGTTTAGAACTGATTCAACTTAGTTACTATTGCAAAAAATGTTTCTCCTATCATGATTGTTGATGCAAAACTGATAATCCACCTTTTACAAAGATGTGACTGCTGAGAATCTTAGGGTGAAGTAAACAAAAGCTTACATAAATTGCATAAAAGTATTAACCCAAACCTGCCTGGGAGAAAGTAAAACAAGTACATTTTTTAGCTGTATTTTACAGCAAAAGGCAGCAAAATAAATACAAATGTATATTGCAATGATGTTTCACTTGCAATAATGAAACATTTTATATGTTGTTGAAATGTCAAGTTTAATGGTCCCTTAACTGCAAAGAGCTCCAAAGCACTTATATTTGTAAGTCTATGGGCGCCATGTACTAAGCTTCGAAGTGACCGTCCGTCTGTATTTCCGCGTCAAAATTCGCTCACGATCTGCTTCTCGTATGTACCAATCTGCGATCTGGTCGAAAAACCACTATTTTCATCAGCGATCGTAATTTTACGCAACTGATCGTTCCGAAGCCTTTTTCCACTTACTAAATGTTCGATCGCACGTAAATTCGCTGTAATCGGAAATTATGAATGTTACAACTAATCCGTCCGCTCCAACTTTCATTGTAACTTCGCGTGATTTGCTTCGCGACCATTTAGGTAGCAAATACAATAAAAAACTTTAGGGCGTCTCAACCTGACGCCAGGTAGAATTACTTAAGTGAAAGGACTAGACTACTATTGTAGCATTATTGGTTTTTGGATCACTGAATGAAGATGGAGACACTTTTACACATGTTTCTTTTCCGATTAATTCAATTACGAGGAAGAAGGGCTATACAGGCACTGGTTGACAACTTGCAAAGAAGGAGAGGTAGAAGAATCAGAGTCCCTAGAGTTTTCCTTCCACGTATGGGTTTAGAAAGCATTTCTGATCCAGAGATTATCCAGAGATTCCGTTTGGACAGAGAAGCTATTATGGAACTTTACTATGAAATAGCAGAATACCTGGAACTTATGACAGCGCGTTCACAAGCCATACCCGGACTATTAAAACTGTTGGCAGCCTTACACTTTTTTGCCACCGGTTCATTCCAAGCTGTGTCTAGCGTTATAATTGGCATCAGCCAGTCTGATTATGACACCTAGATCGTCACGTGGGTAAAGAACTAAACCAATCAGGTCGCAGACTGCTTCTTAACTTTGCTCTTTCGCGCCGAACGAAGCTTCAAAGTTATCAATAATCCGATTGTCTTCGACACACAATAGACGCGAAATTTTACGGCTTGGTTTTTAGTACATTCATGTAACGAAGTGCCATCCGCATGGTGCGAATGCCGGCGGGTTATTTCGATATGGTCTGTGCGAAAAAATTGACGCCTTAGTACATGGCGCCCTATATATGTATACATATGTATTTATGTGTTGGTATGTGTATATATTCTGTAAATACATATATACACATATAAATACATAAATACATATGTACACATATATAAACATATATATATATATATATAAATATTTATATATAATTATACACACACATATACATGTACAGGGAGTGCAGAATTATTAGGCAAGTTGTATTTTTGAGGATTAATTTTATTATTGAACAACAACCATGTTCTCAATGAACCCAAAAAACTCATTAATATCAAAGCTGAATAGTTTTGGAAGTAGTTTTTAGTTTATTTTTAGTTATAGCTATTTTAGGGGGATATCTGTGTGTGCAGGTGACTATTACTGTGCATAATTATTAGGCAACTTAACAAAAACAAATATATACCCATTTCAATTATTTATTTTTACCAGTGAAACCAATATAACATCTCAACATTCACAAATATACATTTCTGACATTCAAAAATAAAACAAAAACAAATCCGTGACCAATATAGCCACCTTTCTTTGCAAGGACACTCAAAAGCCTGCTTTTGGGCACTCCAGTGATGTTGCAGCTCTTAAATATGGCCAAACTGGTGGCAAGTGGCATCTTGGCAGCTGCACGCTTGACTTTTCTCAGTTCATGGGCAGTTTTTCCACACGCTTCTTGCGACCCTGTTGACTATTTTGAATGAAACGCTTGATTGTTCGATGATCACGCTTCAGAAGCTTTGCAATTTTAAGAGTGCTGCATCCCTCTGCAAGATATCTCACTATTTTTGACTTTTCTGAGCCTGTCAAGTCCTTCTTTTGACCCATTTTGCCAAAGGAAAGGAAGTTGCCTAATAATTATGCACACCTGATATAGGGTGTTGATGTCATTAGACCACACCCCTTCTCATTACAGAGATGCACATCACCTAATATGCTTAATTGGTAGTAGGCTTTCGAGCCTATACAGCTTGGAGTAAGACAACATGCATAAAGAGGATGATGTGGTCAAAATACTCATTTTCCTAATAATTCTGCACTCCTTGTATAGCTAAATATCTCTATAAAACCCATGGCATCTATTTATCAAGCCATCAACCGCAAATACGCTGGAATTCCGCAGCGTATTTGTGGCGAGCCTGATTCGCCTTAGTTAGCAAACCCTACAAACCGGCAAAAGTAGAAATTTATGACTTAACATACGATCCGCCTGACTCAGTCCGACACAGATTGATGCTTACGTCATTACAGATGTTCCGAACGGAAGTTCGGCACAATCTGACTACTTTTGGAAGTTATCAAATACCTTCCAGGTACGCTCGACACTATTCCGGCCCAGCGTACCTGGTTTTCAATCCACCACCCTGGTGGCGGCGGATGCCATAGGAATCAATGGGAGTCGGAAAGCAGTGAAAGCTTATGTTTGCTGCTGCCCGATATCCCATTGATTCCTATGGGAATGTTTACACCTAACACCCTAACATGTACCTTGAGTCTAAACACCCCTAATCTGCCCCCCCTACACCGCCGCCACCTACATTATACTTATTAACACCTAATCTGCCCCCCCTACACCGCCGCCACCTACATTATACTTATTAACCCCTAATCTGCCCCCCTACACCGCCACCACCTACATTATACTTATTAACCCCTAATCTGCCGTCCCTACACCGCCGCCAAATAAATAAACTTATTAACCCCTAAACTGCTGCTCCCGGAGCCAACCGCCACCTACACTATACTTATTAACCCCTAATCTGCCGCCCCCTACACCGCCGCCACCTACATTATTAAAACCTGATCTGCCCCCCCACACACACCTACATTTAATAACCCCTAATCTGCCGCACCCCAACGTCGCCGCCACTATATTAAATTTATTAACCCCTAAACCTAAGTCTAACCCTAACCCTAACACCCCCTAACTTAAATATAATTTAAATAAATCTAAATAAATATTACTATCATTAACTAAATTATTCCTATTTAAAACTAAATACTTACCTGTAAAATAAACCCTAAGATAGCTACATTATAACTAATAGTTAGTAAATGAACTAAACTAAATACAATTACATACAATTAAAAAAATTATCTAAAGTACAAAAAATAACAAACACTAAATTACAGAAAATAATAAAATAATTACAAGATTTTTAAACTAATTACACCTAATCTAATCCCCCTAACAAAATAAAAAAGCCCCCCAAAATAAAAAAAAGCCCTACACTACACTAAATTACAAATAGCCCTTAAAAGGGCCTTTTGCGGGGCATTGCCCCAAAGTAATCAGCTCTTTTACCTGTAAAAAAAGAAATACAACCCCCCCAACATTAAAACCCACCACCCACACAACCAACCCTACTCTAAAACCCACCCAATCCCCCCTTTAAAAAGCCTAACACTAACCCCTTGAAGATCACCCTACCTTGAGAAGTCTTCACCCAACCGGGCCGAAGGGGGATTAGAATTCTATCAGCCAATCGGAATTAAGGTAGGAAAAATCCTATTGGCTGATGCAATCAGCCAATAGGATTGAGCTCGCATTCTATTGGCTGTTCCGATTGGCTGATAGAATAGTTAACAACTAATAACTATTCTACCTAGTTAAAATAAATACAAACTTGCCTGTAAAATAAATATAAACCCTAAGATAGCTACAATATAACTATTAGCTATATTGTAGCTATCTTACGGCTAGATTTGGAGTTTTGTCGGTAACGACCCGAAAAGCTAACGCCGGCTTTTTTCTGGCCGCACCATAAAAATAACTCTGGTATTGAGAGTCCACATAAAGGCTGCGTTAGGCTCCAAAAAAGGAGCGTAGAGCATTTTTAACGCAACTTCAACTCTCGATACCAGAGTTGCTTACGGACGCGGCCAGCCTCAAAAACGTACTCGTGCACGATTCCCCCTTAGGAAACAATGGGGCTGTTTGAGCTGAAAAAAAACCTAACACCTGCAAAAAAGCCGCGTTCAGCTCTTAACGCAGCCCCATTGTTTGCTATGCGTAAATACTTCCTACGTCTGCACCTAACACCCTAACATGTACCCCGAGTCTAAACACCCCTAACCTTACACTTATTAACCCCTATTCTGCCGCCCCCGCTATCGCTGACCCCTGCATATTTTTTTTAACCCCTAATCTGCCGCTCCGTAAACCGCCGCTACTTACATTATCCCAATGTACCCCTAATCTGCTGCCCCTAACACCGCCTATATTATATTTATTAACCCCTAATCTGCTCCCCACAACGTCGCCTCCACCTGCCTACACTTATTAACCCCTAATCTTGTAGGTAATTATAGGTATTTTATTTAATTAATTTAATGATAGTATAGTGTTAGGTTTAATTGTAACTTAGCTTAGGATTTATTTTACAGGTAATTTTGTAATTATTTTAACTAGGTAGCTATTAAATAGTTCTTAACTATTTAATAGCTATTGTACCTGGTTAAAATAATTACAAAGTTGCCTGTAAAATAAATATTAATCCTAAAATAGCTACAATGTAATTATAATTTATATTGTAGCTATATTAGGATTTATTTTACAGGTAAGTATTTAGCTTTAAATAGGAATAATTTATTTAATAAGAGTTAATTTATTTCGTTAGATTAAAATTATATTTAATTTAGGGGGGTGTTAGTGTTAGGGTTAGACTTAGCTTTAGGGGTTAATACATTTATTAGAATAGCGGTGAGCTCCGGTCGGCAGATTAGGGGTTAATAATTGAAGTTAGGTGTCGGCGATGTTAGGGAGGGCAGATTAGGGGTTAATACTATTTATTATAGGGTTAGTGAGGCGGATTAGGGGTTAATAACTTTATTATAGTAGCGGTGCAGTCCGCTCGGCAGATTAGGGGTTAATAAGTGTAGGCAGGTGGAGGCGACGTTGAGGGGGGCAGATTAGGGGTTAATAAATATAATATAGGGGTCGGCGGTGTTAGGGGCAGCAGATTAGGGGTACATAGCTATAATGTAGGTGGCGGCGCTTTGCGGTCGGCAGATTAGGGGTTAATTATTGTAGGAAGCTGGCGGCGACGTTGTGGGGGGCAGATTAGGGGTTAATAAATATAATACAGGGGTCGGCGGTGTTAGGGGCAGCAGATTAGGGGTACATAAGTATAACGTAGGTGGCGGTCGGCAGATTAGGGGTTAAAAAAATTTAATCGAGTGGCAGCGATGTGGGGGGACCTCGGTTTAGGGGTACATAGGTAGTTCATGGGTGTTAGTGTACTTTAGAGTACAGTAGTTAAGAGCTTTATGAACCGGCGTTAGCTCAGAAAGCTCTTAACTACTGACTTTTTTCTGCGGCTGGAGTTTTGTCGTTAGAATTCTAACGCTCACTTCAGACACGACTCTAAATACCGGAGTTAGAAAAATCCCATTGAAAAGATAGGATACGCAATTTACGTAAGGGGATCTGCGGTATGGAAAAGTCGCGGCTGAAAAGTGAGCGTTAGACCCTTTTTTGAGTGACTCCAAATACCGGAGTTAGCCTAAAACCAGCGTTAGGAGCCTCTAACGCTGGTTTTCACGGCTACCGCCAAACTCCAAATCTAGGCCTTAGGGTTTATTTTACAGGCATTTAGTTTTAAATAGGAATAATTTATGTAATGATAGGAATATTTATTTAGATTTATTTATATTATATTTAAGTTAGGGGGTGTTAGGGTTAGGGTTAGACTTAGGTTTAGTGGTTAATAAATTTAATATAGTGGCAGCGACGTTGGGTGCGGCAGATTAGGGGTTAATAATTGTAGGTAGGTGGCGCGGTGTGGGGGCAGATTAGGGGTTAATAAATATAATGTAGGTGGCGGCGGTGTAGGGGCGGCAGATTGGGGTTAATAAGTATAATGTAGGTGGCGGTGGGCTCCGGGAGTGGCGGTTTAGGGGTTAATAATTGTATTTAGTTGCGGCGGGTCCTGGAGCAGTGGTTTAGGGGTTAAAAATTGTATTTAGTTGCGCTGGGCTCCTTGAGCTGCGGTTTAGGGGTTAATACATTTATTAGAGTTGCGGTGAGCTCCAGGAGTGGCGATATAGGGGGTAAACAGTATAGTATAGTGTGGGTGTTTAGTGACAGGGTACCAAGAATGCTGTAAAAAAGCCGAAGAGCAGCGAGATCGATGACTGTTAGTTAACAACAGTCTGCTGCTCATCGCACCGTACTTGGTGCGCAGCTTTTTGACAGCTTTTTTGATAATTTTGGAGAACGTATTCAAGTTCGCGACAGCGATGTTAGGCGATCTTAGGCGAGCGTATTGGTGCTGTTGAATGCAGGTAAGTAAGTTGACGCTTTGATAAATAGATGCCTATGTCTGCACTTTTTTTTCTAACACCTGAGGCCTCATATCTTTGAGCCCTTATAAAATTTATGGTGCAATATTGTTTTTAATCATTTTTATTAGATAGTGTTATTATGAGTGTAACTGTACTTTTAAATGTATTTTGATGTGCTTTGTGACACTTTTTTGTTTTGCAAAACAGTTAATCAGAGCTCTGAGTATGCACTATCCTGACTCGTGTTAACTTCAATTGCTGTGTTCAAGCTATCACATTTACTTTCCAATTGTAATTCAAGTGCTACATGCAAACAGAGTAAAATATGCATTCATTATATATTATGCCTGCTTTTATTGTAAAATACCTCTGAGAATTGTGTCCTCGGAGGCTGCAATACAAGTGTGTTAAAATTGACCTAAGTACGCAACATTCTAAACAGCGATTGGTTCGTTTAGAATAAAATCTCATTTACATGTGTTGCTTAAACAAAAAACAAGGTGTGCAAAAAGGATATGTCAAAAAAAAATGGAGACTAAATCCCAACTTCAAATGTGCATAAGTGATCCCAGGGATTACTTCTCAGTGGGTAGTAGTAGTAGATGGCGCTGGTCTATTGAGTGATTTTCTCTACTAAGTGAAGAGAAAAAAGGCTTGATGCATATATTGAAGCCAATTAATATGGTGCAGTATACTCACTCCATAAGATGAATCTTTACAGCTGAAAGGGAACGTAGCATCAGATGGCAAGAGTCCACAGGTTCCTGGAGTCAAATACTCAATACTTGGTTTTACTTACCTGTTTTACTTGTTTTAATATATGCTCTTGATAAAGACGTGTAATACGTTGAAACGCGTTGAGAAAATAAAACCTTTTATCCTTTGTTGAAAGATTGTCAAGATCTTGTTTTGCTGTGCTGAGCTGGAATCTCCTTATTTATGGAGTAAGTTACTACTTTTTTCAATTATACACTGGATACTTTTGTCATTTGGGTCTCTATTCATTTATAGTCCACTTTTGGATAAACCTGAAAATTCAGTATTTGACTCCAGGAACATGTGGACTCTTGCCATCTGACGCTACGTTCCCTTTCAGCTGTAAAGATTCATCTTATGGAGTGAGTATACTGCACCCATATTAATTGGCTTCAATATATGCATCAAGCCTTTTTTCTCTTCACTTACTAGAGAAAATCACTCAATAGACCAGCGCCATCTACTACTACTATCTATCTATACACAGTCACAAGGGAGAGACTGCAAGAAGGCTGCGGTCTGACCTAAAGGAGAGTATCAGTTCTTAGTTCATTTGTACAGAATATTGTGTGTTTTTTTCCATCTTGCACCTCTGTATATTGTTTTCCTTTTTGTATTACTTCTCAGTGGAAATTAATGCTGTAGTTGAACTCCAAGGGTTAACCTCAAATAAAACAGATCAATGCTGCCAATGGTGAAGTCCTGTGAGACTACAGGGTTAATTCACATGTAAGCTGTATACTCACATACTGCAGAGCTTCAAATCGAGCTCTAGATATAAAAGCAATGGGAGACTCCAGCAGGAGCAGATAGAAGTGAGCTCAGATGAATGTTAAAACAATTTAGTAAAACAGGTGTTAAAATCACTGCGGTTTACAGAGAACAACCACAGCTAGAACATCCGTATATTGCACAGACTGTATATTGTAAACAATGTTTATGATTACAGTATGCAGTTCAGAAGGTTGGTCTCTGCCCACAACGTGACATCACACTTTCAAATCCAAAGATCGTTTCACCAAATAGTCGCTTGGCTTTTTCAAGGATCCTTGAAATATACAGTCTGTGTAATATACGGATGTTCTAGCTGTGGTTGTTCTCTGTAAACCCCTGTGATTTTAACACCTGTTTTATTAAATTGTTTTAACATTCATTGGAGCTCACTTCTATCTGCACCTGCTGGAGTCTCCCATTGCATTTATATCTAGAGCTTGATGTGAATCTCTGCAGTATGTGAGTATACAACTTACATGTAAATTAACCCTGTAGTCTCACAGGACTTCAATATTGGCAGCATTGATCTGTTTAATTTGAGGTTAACCCTTGGAGTTGGACTGCAGCGTTAATTTCCACTGAGAAGTAATCCCTGGGTACTAAGCGGCGGGCGGACAGCTTCTCAAGTCGCAAAGATGTCCGCCCACCTTCGCTACACACGGGCAGCGGATATGTTGATCCATTTGCCCGTATGTATCATTACACACTCATCCGAGTGTGTAATGCCCGCCCCGACCAATCGTGCGACTGAAGGGTCTGTCAATCACTGAGAGCGAGCGAGCAAGCTCTCTGTGATTTTCCCCCGCCACCTCAGAGATGGCGTAAGGTGTAAGAAGCAGCGGTCTAATGACCTATGCTTTTTACATTGAGGGAAGAAGGCTCGCATATGCGAACCTGCACCACAAGGGCTCCAGAACAGCTTTCACTGCTTCGTATATGGAGCCCTTAGTCTCCAATTGACTTTTTTGGACATATCCTTTTTGCACTAATACATTGTTTTTTTATTTATTATTGTTTGTGTTTTAAAAGGTTAATCATTTTCTTTTACATGTGTTGCTTGTTGGCCACAGCATTGAGGACTACAAGCTTGGATTTTAGCAGGATTTTCAAGTTGTTTTAACCCATGAAGTGCTCTTTATTTCAAAACCTTGTGAACTGTTAAAATGTCAATGTTAAAAACACTTATGTATACAGGTCTCTAAGCAATGCATTACATAATTGCTTGTACAGGTAGCCCTCAGTTTACGCCGGGTTAGATTCCAGGAGAAATGGTTGTAAATCGAAACCGTTGTAAATTGAAAAACAGTTTATAATGTAAGTCAATGGGAAGTGAGGGAGTTAGGTTCCAGGCCCCTCTCAAAACTGACATAAGTAACACCTAATACATTATTTTTTTAAAGCTTTGAATTGAAGACTTTAAATAATAATATAGATTGTGTCATGAACAAAAAACATTTGCTAACAGCACCGAATAAAATAATTACACAACAGACTGCTTCATCATCAAACTAAGTTTAATGAACAAAAAAGTTTTTTTACTTGCATGTTTCTGCAATCAGTTCTCTGCATTGTTAGCATGTTAGATAATATTGGGTCTGCACCTATTCTATGCATTTCATTCTGCAGTGATTCATTCATAGGCGGTTAGGCACCTTCACCTCAAGCAGCTGGACAGGAAGATAATAGGGAAGTTGCTGCTCGATAGCTAATGTCTGTTCTGTGTACACAGATCAATTTCAGACCTGTTAAGTTGCATAACTTTGCTGCAAAACAAGCGGACAGCTCCACCTACTGGCTATTTTAATTACTGCACATGACTGAAAAAAAAAAAGGTTGTTATTCTGAAACGGCGCAAATTGAACCAGCGTAAACCGAGGGCCACCTGTATATGTAAGGCACATAGTAACATTTTACTTTAATTTCTCTTTAATGAATTTCTCAATGGACTTTGCAAATTTGATAAAGCTCATATGGAAAACAAGATGTATTGTCCTCAGAAAATACTAAAGCAAACAGTTAAACAATTAGAAGGCAGTCAGCCACGTTTCACAAATAAAAGTACATTTATCAGTAAACGTAATCTGTTTAAGAAAACATTATAAATTTTTTTACATTTTTATTTCACATTTTTAGTATTATTCTCATTTTTATTATACAGTATATCTTGCATACATAGGAACACCTTTTTTGTTTAAAATGTAGGGCAGCATATTTTTAGCTTCTGATCTTAACTGATGTAAACACAAAATACTTACTTCTTTTTTCCTTCAACGACACATGGTTCTGCTTTCAGGTAGGGGATACATTTCAGGTGCAGTAATGTGCTGAAGAGTGAATGGTTAAAGTAATCTCCCACTGTTTTACTGACCATTGCTACCACCATTATAAGCAGAATAGACTGAACGTCATTTGTTATTTCCACCTAAAGAGATGGAGACAAAGGCATCAGCTCAGATCCTTAATATGTGTTGATTGTCATATTAATCAAAAGATCACGTTTTACAGGTCGTACATCCTGTGCCATGAAGTATGCATAGAGAAAGACGTTAACAAGTGTACAGGGTTCCTAGTCATATTAAACAAGCCATTTCATAAGGATAAATGATCCTCCAGTACTGTGAGAAACTTAAACAAATATAGGAAGTGCCTAAAAAAAGGCTAAAGTGAATATACAGAGTTTACCTATTACATTTAAGGTTAAAACATAAAATCAATTTATTAAACATAAATCATATATATGCGCATAATATATATGCATTATAATAAATAATCTTATGGTAAGAAAAAGGAAATCCAAAAGAAAAGTCCAAAAATAGCAGAAATCACAAAGTCCAACAAAATGGTGTATAATATATCCAATAATGTATGTGGTGGACCGAAAATCCTATTGGGATACATCCATCCTAAAACAGTGTGATGGGTGTAAAAAATGTGTGTCGGAATATTTTTAGTATTAGAAAAATAGTGTCCAAATATTTGTAATCTTGGAAAAAAGGTGTCCAAAATTTTAATAATATATATAAAAATAGAGAAATGTCTTCAAAGAAGACTCCAATTTGATGCCTCTATAATACGTGTGGTGAACAAACAACCCTATTTATTCTTCTTTGGTAGCTCCATAGCTTCTCTCAGTGGCCAAAATTTGAAAAACATTTCCAGGAAAATGCTATTTTTGGACTTTTCTATTGGATTTCCTTTTTCTTGCATTAGATTCTTTATGATAACATTTGGGTACCCTTATGTTATTGATTTTATGTTTTAACCTTAAATGTAATCGGTAATCGG